>NC_056734.1:518341446-518363946 GCF_019279795.1 Protopterus annectens | reverse complement strand
CCATGTTTTGGTGACATGCCTTTGCCCACCATAGAAACTCTGTTGCAGCAGGGAATGAGAGGAATCATGGTTTCCAGACTGTGACAATGCTGACTCCATAAACTTTTTAGGTACCATTTAAGTTTCCACATATGCAGTCTTGCATATGGAATCAGTAGAATGCAGGATGCCATGAAGCCCAAAGCCTGCAGAGTTGGTCTTGCAGATAACTGGGTTTTTGTTGCCATCAGTTTGACGTAAGTAGTCACTTGCCTTTGTTTGTCTGGCATGAGGTAAGCCATCTGGGCAGCTTACACCCAGGAATGTTATCTTTTGAGAGGGACCAGTTGTGATTTCTTTTCATTTATTGTGTACCCTAGGCATGCTAGAAGCCTTTTCACAAACGCCAGGTGTTGAAGAAGAATGTCCTTGTTCTCTGCTTGAATGAGACAGTCGTCCAAGTAAGGGTAGATTTGTATACTTTGACGGCAAAAAGCAATTACTGGTGCCAGGCACTTTGTAAAGACCCTGGGCACAATAGATAAGCCAAAGGGCAGTGCAGAGAATTGGTAATGCATTAAGCCAGCCTTGAATCTGAGGTATCTTCTGCACGATTCCCTTATTGGGACATGCAGGTATGCCTCTTAGGTCTAATGTCACCAGCCAAGCATTCTTGCCCAGCATGGGCAGAAGCTGCTGCAAAATCAGCATTTTGAATTTTGGAATGTCCACGTATGTGTTCAAAATTGATAAATCCAGTATTGGCCGCCAGGCCTCGTCCTTTCTGGGTACCAAGAACAGTCTTGAGTAAAAACCTTGTCCTTTTTGCTGTTCTTGTGCTGGCTGAATGGCCCCCATATCCATGAGGGACGTAACCCGTTTCTATGCCTCTGCCCATTGATTTTTTGGCAGATCCAGCCAACCGTTTGTCATTGGCAGAGTATGGAAATGGAATCTGTATCCCTGTGATGTTTAGCATCCACTTGTCCTGGGTTATTAACGGCCAATTTTGAGCAAAAAGTGCTAATTTTCCCCCTAAGGGTGCTGCCAAAAGGTAAGTGCTTGGTGAAGGCAGAGGGAAGTCATTGGGACTGTTTTCTGTAGGTTTGCGCTTTATCTCCTTCAGATTTGGAGGTAGAAGCACCCCATTGCTTTGACCTGTAAGAATCCTGTGCCTGGTATTTGGAACCCTTAGGGCATCTGGATTTAACCCTTTGAGCTCTGTCTGACACAGGAAAGGACCAATTTTTTGTAGGCCAGTGTCTACTGAATCTTGGTGGCTGCACTTGTAAGAAGTCTTTTACAGGTTGCATAGACTTAGCTTGGTCTTCCATTTTCTTTAAAACCTCTTCTGCCTTAATACCAAACAGGGCATCATGCTGTAAAGGTGCATCCAGTAATTTAGCTTTAACATGATCAGGCAAATTCTGCTCTTTTAGCCAGGCATGCCTCCTAATCACAGATCCAGTAACTGCGGACCTGCAGGAGGCTTCTAAAGAATCAAAACCACATTGCAAAGTATGCTTTCCAACTTGTTCAGCTGCATGCAATAATTCCTGCAATTCTTTATTTTCTGCACTTTCAGAAATCATCATTTTCTGTTTCAGCAATCCCAAAACATGTTGTTGATACTTGAGCATATGAAACTGGCAGTTTAGGGCCCTAATTGCCAAGGTTGCAGATGTATAAACCTTCTTTCCCCATCTATCCAGTGCCCTTGAATCTCTGTTCAAGGGGGTAGGATTTTTTTGCTATTGAGGCCTTAACTCCCTTTGGACCCTGTGAAATAGTTTCAGGATCAGCAGCAGGGTTTCTTAATAAAAATTTGTGAGAGTCAGGGACCTTGTAATATCTGTCAGGCTTGCTGGGAACCGGAGGTAAGGAGTCAGGTGTCAAGCTTGACTCCGAAAACATATCATCCACAATGTCTAAAACAGGGGATATGGGTAAAGGCCTGTGCTGAGGGAGAAGGAAATCCCTGAGCCTCTTTTTTTTGATTCTGAGAAATCTTGACTCTCCCAGTGAAAATGCTCCCTCAAAGTATGCAAGGTTTCTCCAAATGAATAATCCTCAGAAGGTGATGCAGGTGGGATAGACTCCTCTGCATCAGAATCCTCATAGAAAGGTATAGATAATTCCTGATCAGGAGAGGAATCAGAAGAAATAGAAACGTGATCTGAAGATTCATAATCAGTGTCTTGCCTAGGCCTCTTATCAGGAGGGGGATGGGAACCCCTGATCAAGGTAATAAGGTCTTCAGCCATTTTGATCATCTGTTTTTTTAGGCATAGCGGCCTGTGCACGTGGCTCATGCGTTGGTTTTTTAGCTTTAGAAGTTGCTTTTGTCTTTGGTTTTGCAGCTGTCGTCGGTTTGATATAAAAATGTTGAGGCCTGAATACACCCTCAGAAGCCAGTCCCTGCTCAGCATCTCCGGACCCATCCAAGGGAGATACTCAAAGTATTGGACCCACGGATGTATCTCGCGGCATGCCGGACTCCACATGGGTCTCGGTAGGGGCCTGCGACTCGAAAGCAGCAGGTATCAGGGGCTGCAAAAGCACCTCACTGAGTACTGGTGAACCGACAACTGGCTTAGGAGAGCTTTGTCGTCGGTTTTGGACCTCGACTATCTGTCTCTGTCCTTTTCTTTGCGTTTTTATGTACTCCGGTAGTCTGATCGTTATCCGACGACATTTCTGGGTAGTTAAATCTGTTTTCAAAATACTTTGAGGCAAAAATATACAGACGCTTAATAGTGCGTTGGTTAAATCTAGCACAAAACCGACAGCCAGGCATGTTGTGATCAGGGCCTACGCAAGGAATACAGTATAAATGGAAATCCTTATGAGATAGTTGCTTCCCACAAGTAATACAATTAACGTTTTCTGACATCGGTATGGAGCAAGAAAAAAAGTTTCCCCAACTGGGTACCACACACACACACACACACACACACACACACACACACACACACACACACACACACACACACACAGAAAGACAAGAGATAACTAGACATAGACAGATACAGGTGAACTGAATGTTGTTAACTCCCTCTTTGCTTGACAGTTGTTTAATTGATTGCACTGATGGTTGAAATGTGTGCAAGGCTGAACAGAGCTCAGGATAGGGAAAATTTCCCTTTCCCTGACACTGTGTGATCTTGGAGTTAGTATATAAAATTAGCAAAGGGTGTGGGAGGTGCAGTGGGGCTTGGTCTCTACATTAAGATTATATTTTATTTTTAATACAAGTTTTACATGTGTCAATATTATTACTCTGCGCAAGTATAGTAGTGTGTTGACTTTTGCAAAGTTAATGCTTTCTGCTCAATTTTGTGAATGTCAATGTTTGGGTGCTTTGATAAAAGTCTGTACATGTACAGATAAAACCTAGGATATGCAAGATGTGTAGGTTCACATGGAAATGAGGTTAACTTTTCCCAGGATAAAGTTAATATCCCAGGAAGAAGTAACTTGTCTGCAGGAGAAATCAATTGAAATACTCCAATCAGAAACTGTTTTACTAAGAAAATGTCTGCCCACAGACCCACTTCCTTACTCATACTGAACTGGTCAAAAGATGTACCTTAAGAAGGAAGTACTAAGGCCAGAGGTTAGTTACTCACACAAATACTTCACCAGCAGTGGTTCAATCCCAGGCAGGCCCCTAATAATTACAAAAAAAGTCTTCCAAAAGTCCAACTAAGAACTTTGTGAAGCACGGTTTATTACTTTTTTAGTTTCTGCTGCACATCTAATAAAAACAGATGCCTAAATATATCACAATCCAGGCAGAAATAGACTGGGATGAATCAAACTACCCCAGGCATATGTGATTAGATTCAGGTTGGGAGGAATTTGTGGCAACTGCCCTTGGCCAATTTCATAAAGGTGATAACCAATACAGACATACTGTGTTCATAAATTCTTTCTGTGAACTACCCCAAAAAGAATAAATGGGGATACTTGGGTTTAACATGACTAGGCTTGTAAAGGCATTAGGGTCACTAGCCTAGTAACCTCCTATGAACCTATAATATTGTTTGGGACAAAAAGGCATTTACCACAAAAAAAAATAAATAAGTCATGTCTTACCATAACATTCCACCTGCGTTGATCTTCTTCCATTCATCACTGATGGGTTCGGCTCTGAGCCCCTCAGAACCGTGTCGGCCAACACCAAGCTCGCTTAAACCAAAAACTCTCTAGCTAAGCTGCTACCCGTAATGCCCTTTCTCCCAGTTACCTCAGATCGAGTTTACGTAAGACATATAGAAATAAAGCAGAGGCCATTTTTGCGCAAAAAAACTGACACACCACAAGGACTCATGAGATCCACCAGGAACCTTTGGTGGGGGACGAAGAGTGGGGTGTGATGAATGCAGGATCTTCAACAACACAGATGGAATGTTATGGTAAGACATAACTTCTTTATCTGATGTTGTTAATCTTCTTTCCATTCATCACAGATGGGAGAGAATCCCAAACTGCCTGAGAAACCTGGATGGCCCTTATGGAAGAACATTCCTGAGCACCATTGAGGCCACTCTTCCCCTGGAGACCATACCCAACTTGTAATGTTTGATGAAAGTGTGTGGTTTAGCCGAAATGGCTGCTGCGCAAATGTCATCCATAGAGGCTCTGGAGTGAAAAGCTACAGACTTTGCTATAGCTCTAGTTGAATGTCCTTTGATATTGCGGGGTCTAGGCTAGTTTGCACATGAATATGAAAAAGAAACACAATCTGAGCCACTTTGATAAAGTGACTTTTGAAACAGCATATCCCATTCTTGGACCAGAGGAGGACATGAAAAGTTGGTCTTGCGGATAGATTTAGTCCTGTCTAGGTAAAAACGTAGTTGCTTATGCACATCCAAGGAGTGTTGGCAGTATTCTTTTTTATTGGAATAGTTCGGGAAAGACACTGGGAGCTCGATGGATTGGTTCACAGAAAAATCAGAAACCACTTTGGCGGGAAAAGATGGATTAGTATGTAGAGTTACTCTGTCTTTATGAAATATTAGATACGGTCTCAATGCATAACGCCTGTAATTCTGAGATCAGTCTAGTTGAAGTGACAGTTACCAAAAAGGAGATTTCCATGACAGGAATTTGAGATCACATTTTGCAGCAGGCTCAAAGGGGGGTTGAGACAGTGACTGCAGAACTAGGGACAGATTCCACATTTTTAATGGACGTCAAATTGGAGATCTGCTGTGAAACACTCCTTTGAGAAAGGTTTTGCATAGGCGAAGGGACTAAGTGGAGTGCTCTCTAATCCATTACGCAAATTGGAGATTGCTGCTAAATGGACTCTTATGGTAGAGGCTAATGCTCCATTTTCAAAGAACTCAGAGAGGTTTTGAAGGATGACAGGGACCAGAGCTGAGAAGGGATCTAGCAACCGTTCTTTAGACCACAGAGAAAAAAACTTTTCCACTTATCTCTATAAAGCTTTCTGGTGGATGGTTTACAGAAGGCCAGAATAATATCACGAACAGGTGAGGAAAGGGCTTCCTGCCTGATGACTAATGGAAGTGGAGAAACCAAGCAGTCAGCTTGAGCCTGGACAGATTTGGGTGAGTAAACCCATGGTGGTGAGAAATCAAGTCTGGATGAGTGTAATGCCTGCAACGCTAACAGCACTGCTCAACTCCAGAACACGGACATGCAGGTTGGCCTCCAAGCTCAACCATGTGCCTTGGACAGTCATTCCCTAAAAATAGCCCACCCCACCCTATCAGGGAAGCATCCGTGGTCACAGTGGCGTTGGGTTGAGGAGTATGAAAGGGGCAACATCAAAAGGTCTGCGTCTGGCCTCATCCACCAAAGGAGATCTTGCTTGCAAGAGCTGGTTATGAGCACCTGTGAGTTTAGGGTGTGAAGATTTGCAAACCACTGGGACAACAGGAGCCATTGTAACAATCTCATGTGTAACCTTGCCAGAAGACTATTGGAATGGCTGCAGCCATGGACCCCAGAGCCTGGAGAATTTCCCTTGCTGACACCTTCTTTTGACAGAGTATCACAAGCACTTGCGATCTTAACCTCTGAAGCCTGAGAGCTGGGAGATTTACCAGACAGGAATGAGTACTGAAAACTGCCTCTAAATTCCAGCTGCTGGGTAGGTTCTACGTTGGATTTCTCCCAGTGTACAGTGATTCCCAGGGACTCTGCTAGTGAAAGGGTGCATCGGAGGGCCATAGTCAGAAGAAGCTTGGAGGGGGCGGAGAGGAGCCAATCGTCCAAACATGGAAACACCTGGAATCCTTGAAGTCTCAGAAGAGCGGTCACCACTGCTAGACATTTCATGAACCATCGAGACACCGAATGGCAGGGCTCGGAAAGTACAGTTGTGTACATTTACCATAAAATGTAGATGTTCGAAGGTATTCACTGTTGCAGTCATTACATTTGTGTAATCCTGCTGGCAGGTTGCCCTCAGCCGGCCTAAATTCCAAAGTCTTAGGTCCTGTGTCGGCTGCTGTCGCCCCTTCTCTGACGTCAGGTCATCAGGGGTATAAAATAAGCAGCCCATGCCATTTTCTTTAGTTTTTCTTGCCCCTGATGTCAGGTTGCCCCCAAAAGGGTTGCCAAAATTAATATATGTATAATTACATGCACCAATATAAAATTTACCTTCATCTACAAGCAAATACACCACATAGGATCCATCATAAGAAAAGGGGGGTGGTGGGTGGGTAACCTGGACTGCAACAGTGAATACACTCTAACATCTACATTTATGTTAAGTGTACACAACTATACTATGTTCTTCGTGTTTCACTGTTGCAGTCATTACATTTGGGTAGAGTCCCAAAGCTAAGTTTGGAAGGCTGGAGCTAAACAGCATTAGGAGCAGCTATGAGGCCCTGCAGAACTGCAGTGGCAAAGCCTGCCCTGGATTTAGAGTAGAATGGCAGATGATAGTGCATTGTAAAGGTGTGCACTGAACTCCAAGTAGCAGCCTCTAAAATGTCCTTGGTAGGTACTCCCCTGAGAAAGGCTGCTGAAGTGGCTGCAGCTCTGGTTGAGTTTGGCCTAATGCCCTTAGGTACTGGCTTGCCATGGTGTACACAGCAGAAACGAATGCAGTGGCCTATCCACTTTGAAACAGTCTGCTTTGAGATAGCCTTTCCTTGTGATCCTGCAGCATATGTCACTAGTAATTGCTCTGTCTTTCTGAAAACTTTGGTTCTGTCCAAGTACACTCTAAGCTGTCTGTGTACGTCCAAAGAATGCAGAATTCTCTCCCCCTTGTTCTGTGGATTTAGATAAAAGTTTGGCAGGTGAATAGTTTTAGTTGAGTGTCACACTGGACACCACCTTAGGCATAAATGTTGGGTGTGTCCTCAGAGAGACCCTGTCTGGATAAAAAAAAATAAAAGGTTCCACAGCCATGAGTGCCTGTAGCTCTGAAACTCATCTTGCAGAAGTTATTGCTACGAGCAGAGCTGTTTTCCAAGATAAAAACTTTATATCAGCAGTAGCAGCTGGCTTGAAAGGAGGCAGGGTGAGTTTTTCCAAGACATAGTTGAGGTCCCATGCAGGCATTGGTGATCTCCTTGGAGGGCTTAAATTTTTGGCTTCTCTGAGGTACTGCTTTAATAAGGCATGAGAAAAGATTGGTGGCTCTACACTGTAATGAGCCGAAATGGCAGAGGCATGAATTTTAATAGATGAAAAAGATAGGCCTTTGTCCAGCATCTCAGTTAAGTATTGCAAAATCTGAGAAATATTTGGCACACCTGTATCAATTCCTTGTGCCTGGTTCCAAGCACAGAATTTCTTCCATTTTCCAGCATAAGATTATCTAGTACTTGGCCTTCTGGCTTCCAAAATGACATCCATCACAGCTTTACTGAGAGGTGTGTTTTGTATGACTACATTATTCGCCATGCTGTCAGGTTTAAAGTTCCGAGTTGTCTGTGCAGGATCTGTTTTGCTGGGACAGTAGATTAGGTATTTGAGGTAAGGTCCAAGCTGGGCATTGAGACAAGCTCCTTAGTACTGGATACCAGTACTGGTGGGGCCAGTCTGGGGCAATCAATATCATCTTTGGCTTCTCCTGTCTGATCTTTAGGAGTACCTTGGGGAGGAGAGGCAGAGGGGGAAATGCATATACTGATAGGGCATCCACTTTCCATGCTTGTCTGTGATAAATAAATCCTTGTGCAGAATCTTTTTAGTTGGTAGTTGTGAGGGGAGGCAAATAGATCTAGGTCTGGGCATCCCCAGTTTTTTGTTATCATGCTGAAGACTTGTGGATCCAGGTGCCACTCATGGAGATCCATGAGGTTTCTGCTTAGTCTGCCAGAGTATTTTTCCTTCCTGGCAGGAATTGTGCCTGCAGATGTACTTGGCAAGTCAATGCTGTGTCCCACAAAGTCATGGCTAGTCTGCAAAGGGGGTAAGAATGTGTGCCCCCCTGCTTGTTTATATACCACATGACCGTGGTGTTGTCTGTCTTCATCAGTCTGTCTTTATCAGTAGTTGTCCTGGATGAAGTAGGTCCTTGAAGGCTGTCAGGGCATTTTGAACTGCTAGCATCTCTTTTTGATTGATATGTAGATGCATTTGGTTTGAGGTCCATGTGCCCTGAATACATCTTCCTGCCATGGGGGCCTCCCGGGCATAATCTGTCGCATCCATTGTTAGTGTTTGCCTGGCTGGGGGTAATGCGAATGGCCGTCCCTTGTTTTGGTGACAAGCCTTTGCCCACCCATCGAAACTCCTGTTGCAGGCAGGGAATGAGAGTAATCATAGTTTCCAGGCTGTGGCAATGTTGAGTCCAAACACTTTTTAGGTACCATTGAAGTTTCTTCATATGCAGTCTTGCATATGGAATTAGTAGGATGCAGGATGCCATGAAGCCCAAAGCCTGCAGAAATTTTCTTGCAGATAACTGGGCCTTTGTTGCCAACATTTTGAAATAGGTAGTCAGTTGCCTTTGTTTGTCTGGCATGAGATAAGCCATCTGGGCAGTTGTATTTAAGCTTGCACCCAGGAATATTATCTCTTGAGAGGGTACTAGTTTTTTATTTCTTTTCGTTGACTGTCTACCCTAGGCATGTTAGAAGTTTTTTCACAAATACCAGATGCTGTAGAAGGACGTCCTTGTTCTCTGCTTGAATTAGAGAGTCGTCCAAGTAAGGATATATTTGTATTCCTCTGTCTGCAGAATGCAATTACTGGTGCCAGGCACTTTGTAAAGACCCTGGGTGCAGTACATAAGCCAAAGGGCAGTGCAGAGAATTGGTAATGCATTGAACCAGCTGTGAATCGGAGGTATCTTCTGCATATTTGTCTGATTGGGACATGCAGGTAAGCCTCTTTTAGGTCTAAAGTCACAAGCCAAGCGTTCTTGCCCAGCATGGGCAGAAGCTGCTGCAAAGTCAACATCTTGAATTTTGGTATATCCAGGAATGTGTTCAAAATAGATAGGTCCAGTACTGGGTCTCCAGGCCTTGTCCTTTCTGGGTACCAAGAACAGTCTCAAGTAAAATCCTTGTCCCTGCTCTTGCTCTGGTACTTGTTGAATGGCCCCCATGTCCATTAGGGATGAGACTTGTTTTTGTGCCTCTGCCCATTGATTTTTTGGCAGATCTGGCCAGCTGTTTGCCTTTGGCAGGGTATGGAAATGGAACTTGTAGCCTTGTGACACGATATTTAGGACCCACTTGTCCTGGGTTATAATGTGCCAATTTTGAGAAAAAAGTGCTAATTTTCCCTCTAAGGGTGCTGCTAGGAAATAAGTGCTTGGTGCAGGCAGGGGGAAGTCATTGGACTGTTTCCTGTATGGTTGTGAATTGTCTTCTCCAACTTTGGAGGTAGAAGCCCCCCATTGCTTTGGACAGTATGAACCTTACGCCTGGGATCTGCCTCTAGAGTGTCTGGATCTGCCCCTTTGAGGTCTGTCTGACATAGGAAAGGACCAATTCTTTGTTGGCCAGTGTCTACTAAACCTAGGTGGCTGTACTTGTAAAAAATCTTTGACTGTTTGCATAGATTTAGCTTTGTCCTCCATTCTGCCTTAACACCAAACAAAATATGCTGTAAAGGTGCATCTAATAATTTAACTTTAACATGATCATGCAGATTTTATTCCTTTAACCAAGCATGCCTCCTAATTACAGAACCTGTGATTGCGGACCTGCAGGAGGTTTCTAAAGAATCAAAACCACATTGCAAAGTATGGATTCCAACTTTTTCAGCTGCATGCAATAAATCCTGCATTTCCTTGTTTTCTGCACATTCAGAGTTTAACAACATTTTCTTCTTTAAGCAATGCCATGACAGGTTGCTGATATTTGAACATATGAAACTGACAGTTTAAGGCCTTTATAGCCAAGGTTGCAGATGTGTAAACCTTTTTAAACAATCTATCCAGTGCCCTAGAATCTCTGTCAGAGGGGGTAGGGTTTTTTGCAGTGGAAGCCTTAACTCCTTTGGGACCCTGAGAAATAGTTTCTGGGTCTGCAGCAGGGTTTTTAAAAAGGAATTTATGAGAGTCAGGAACCCTGTAATATCTGTCAGGCTTAACAGGAGCTGGAGGTAAGGAGTCAGGGGTAAGACTAGACTCCAAAAACACATAATCTACAATGTCTAACACAGGTGGGATGGCTAGTGGCTTGTGTTGAGGTAGTAAAAGGAAATCCTGAGCCCCTTTTTAGATTCTGAGAAATCTTGGCTGTCCCAGTGGAAATGCTCCCTCATGGTATGGAAGGTTTCCCCAAAAGAATAGTCCTCTGGAGGAGAAGCTGAAGGTATAGATTCTTCAGCATCAGAATCCTCATAGGGGAGAAGAGAATATTCCTGATCAGAAGAGGAATCAGAAGAAATGGAAACCTGATCTGAAGATTCATAGTCAGTCTCTTGCCTAGGCCCCTTATCAGGAGGGGGATGGGAACCCCTGATCAAGGTAATCAAGTCTTTGGCCATTTTGAGCATCTGTTTTTTTGGGCATAAAGGCCTGACCATGTGGCTCTTGAGTTTGTTTCTTTGCTTTGGAAGGTGCTTTAGTCTTTGCCTTTGAAGCTGAAGTCGGTTTGATGTAAAGATGTTTAGGCCTGAATACACCCTCAGAAGCCGGTGCCTGCTCAGCGGCTCCAGACCCATCTGAAGGGATAATATCAGAGGCTCCAATACCTTGAGTTTCCAGCGGCATGGTCGACTCCACGTGGGAGTCGGTAGTGGCCTGCAACTCTAAAGTAGCTGGCGTCAAGGGCTGCGAAAGCAACTCACTGAGGACCAGCAAACCGGCGACTGGCTTAGGAGAAGCTTCGTCGTCTGTTTTGGCCTCTATTGTCTCTTTCCTTTTCTTTGCGTTTTTTGTGAACTCCGGTAGACTGATGACTATCCAACGACATTTCTGGATAATTAAACCGGTGTCCAAAATAGTTTAAAGCAGAATCATACAGACGCTTAACAGTGCGTTGGTTAAATCTAGCACAAAACTGACAACCAGAAAACGTTGTGATCAGGGCCTAGGCACTTGCGAACTGCTTCTGCTTCGGGCACCACGCGGCAAGAAAGACTGAAGAAAATGGCGTCGGCTGCTTCTTTTATACCCCTGATGACCTGACGTCAAGGAAGGGGTGACAGTAGCCGACGCAGGACCCAAGACTTTGGAATTCAGGTCAACTGAGGGCAACCTGCCAGCAGGATTACCCAAATGTAACGACTGCAACAGTGAAACATGAAGAACATCTGGTACTGATTGGCTCCTAGCTGGAAGTAAAGGAGACTCCTGAAGCGTTTGTCCATTTTGATGTGGTAATACGCATCCCGGTGGTCTATCAAGCACATCCAAACATCCTCCCTTAAAAATGGGAGAAGGAATTGAATAGTGACCATGGGGAACTTGGTTTGTACAACTGATTTGTTTCAGCGGCTGAGATCCAGGATGGGTTTCCAGTCCCCAGTATTTTTTGGTGCTAAAGAATCTGGAGTAAAACTCGGATCTGCATTGGTCTGGAGGGACTGGTTGGAGGACTCTTGACACAGCTTTATCTCTAAAGCCGCTTCTTTCCTTTGATTGGGTGGAACATCGGGAAGGATTTTTTGTAGATTTATATAGTAGGTTAGGGGGATGTAGTAGCCTCTGTAGATTATTCTCTGAACCCTTCGATCGTTTGTAATAGAGCACCAAGCTGTTTGTTGCAGAGAAAAACGAGCCCTGACTGCTTCCAGAGGAAAGCAATCGGGCAATGCTTCAGGAGTGTTGATAAGACTGCCCAGAGAAGGAATCTCTGGAGTCTTGGTTTCGGGGACCCCCTCTGCCCCTAAAGGGGCATCTTCCACCATTATAACCCCCTCTGCCTCTGTGGGAATCCTCACCACATGCATTACGGAAGGGATCTCGAGATTTCTTGTGCCAGATTTTCCCACTCCCCTGGTTCCTGGAAAAAGAACACTGAGGCTTAGAGAAACGTAGGCCAATGGCAGACAGAGTCTTTTCATCTTGCTCGCACCTGGCTAGAGTGTCCTTCACTTTAGAGCCAAATAAGGAAGATGGTTCAATACAGACATTCAAAAAGGAGGACTTGAAGGAGTCCGCGAGGTTGCAAATGTGCATCATGACGTTTCATGACTATGCTTGCACCCGCAGCTCTGGCCACCCCTTTGGTTGTGTGGGAGAGAAGCCTCATGGACGAATTGAAAAAGGATTCAAGGGTGGCAAGTTGAGAGGCAACCTTGTCCCATGCCTCATCGAGACTTGACTCGTGAGGGATCCAGAAAGTTCAGTAATCAGATCTCTTTGGAGCCTTGTGAAGTGTGCCAAGTAGCTCAGGGACCTGACAGCAAAGGTCGCTGAAGCAAAGACTCGCTTCCCCAACCTGTCCACAGGCAGAGACTCCCTGTTGGGCAGATGGGCAGTAGGACTTTCGTCCGCTAGATCCTTTTTATTGGCAGCTGCCACCACCATAGCGTCAACTGGCAAACCTCTGGACCAGTGTGGGTGCTCTTCCGGGGGAGAAAGAATCTTATCAGGTCTCCAGGGAATGGCCTCAATAAAGTCAGGGTTTTGACAAGCACACTGCACGACGAGCTGGATTAACTCGTCGGCAGGTGGGGTAACCAAGAGGTAGAAGGCCGGGAGTGATAAGCCTGCAGGAACATAGATTCCTCTGAGGAGGGGTTGGAGGGCTTCCAGCCACCCCTCTGTTTTAATACTTCCAGGATGTCTCCAAAGGAGACATAATCCGGGAGTGACCGTGGGGACCCTGCCCCCTCATTGTAGTCCATGTCTTCTGTCAAAGACTCTTCAGGGGAGTCTATGTGTTTCTTCTTGCACGCCTTAATCTGAGGAGGTTCCTCAGTGGGAATATTGGAGTAAGACTCAGAAGGGGTGGGTGCCCTGAACTGCAGTTTCCTAAGGCTTCTCCTCCCGGTGAGGTGGCTTGTGGTAGCTGTAGCTCAGAGGGAGCAGAATGAAATTCTGACGTCAGAGGAGCACTTCCCAAAGCAAGAACCCTCTCCATCACCCGGAAAGCAGACTCGCCCCTAGAGGAGTGGGAGCCCCGAACCGAGGAGGACAACCTCAGAACCGGGGGTCATACCCCACTCCGTCGGACCCGCTCCCAGAGATGGAGCCTCAAGCAGGATCGGGGCCGGTGTTACCCCCGGATCAGAGGGTGGAACTGATAAAACACTTGGAACCATGCCCTGAACCAAGGACTCCACCCCCCCAATCACGAGTCTGAGGAAGGGACAGTTCCATCGGAACCGAAAACCAAAGGGATGGCCTCGAAGCCTCAGTGACGGTCATTGTCGGCACAGAGGAATGGGGTTCCACAAAAGATGTCAGAGCAATGGGCTTCAGAACAGACAGGTCTGAAGGAGGAGTATGTCTCAGAGTCCTAGGAGAGATAGACCCATGTCCCAGAGGGAAATGAGACTTTTGGTATCCCTCTGGCCATTAACAGCTGATCCAACAGGCGCACCATATCAAGTTTGGATTGACTCCTGGTGGATCTTGTGGATACTCCTGAAGGGGAGTCGGGTCAATCTAAAAAAAAAGACTGTACATTTGACCCAGGTACAGATCCAAAGAGGGGAAGTATCAGGTCTGTGGTGTCTGAGCTAAGGGCACCACAGTCTCTAATTTGGAGACAGGAAGCAAAGGTATCAATGGTGCACTCTGAGTCGATGTCATCGGTTCCACAGTAATGGCAGAGGTCAGTACAGATTTCTGTGTAGTCGAAGACAAGGTCGGTGCCGTAGCTGGAGGAGTCAGTGCCGAAGGCAGTGCCGACGTCGAATGTCTGGTAGTACCCAAGACAGCTTGAGTCGTAATGGTATGTGGAGAAAAAAAGTACAGTTTTGTACCTACCATAAATGTAGATGTTCGAGGATTCCATTGCTGCAGTCCTGACTATTGGGTATAGTCCGCGTCCCAGTCGGCCCGAATACCAGAGAGAGCTGACGTCGGTCATGGCGCCTTAGACTGACGCCAGTACGTCAGGGTACTAATGCGCATGACCGACGCCATTTCCTCAGTCTTTTCTTGCCCCAGATGTCAGAAGACCCAAAAAGACAAGTCCCAAAAAACCTGCACCAAAAACATGTACAATATATACAACAATATATACAAAAATATAAGCATGTAAACTCACCTACACAACCACCCCTAAACACAGAGGGAAGGAGGGAGGAATTGGACTGCAGCAATGGAATCCTCGAACATCTACATTTATGGTAGGTACAAAACTGTACTATGTTCTTCGTCTTCCATTGCTGCAGTCCTGACTATTGGGTAGAATCCCAAAGCAGAGGAAAGGGAGGCTGGCAAATTATATGGAAGTAGGAGCTGATAACATGCCTTGCAAAACAGCAGTGGCAAAACCAGCCCTAGACTTAGAGTAGACAGGAAGATGATAATGCTTAGAGAAAGTATGCACTGAACTCCAAGTAGCTGCTTCCAAAATATCCTTAGTTGCCACCCCCCTTAGAAATGCTGTTGAAGTGGCAGTAGCCCTAGTGGAATGAGGCCTAATCCCAGCTGGAATCTCCTTGCCATGATGGGAATAACAAAATGCAATGCAAAAACCAATCCACCGGGAAATAGTTTGTTTTGACACAGGCTTGCCCTGTGAACTCAAGGCAAAAGAAACAAACAACTGCTGAGACTGCCTAAAATCCTTAGTCCTGCTTAAATAATATCTCAATTGCCTGTGTACATCTAAAGTGTGCAAAATCTTTTCCCCTTTATTTTGGGGATCTGCATAAAAAGTAGGCAAATGAATAGTTTGGTTTAAAGCCACACTAGAAACCACCTTAGGCATAAAGGAAGGATTAGTACGTAATGATACCCTATCCTTATGGAAAATCAAAAGGCTCTACTGCCATAAGGGCCTGCAACTCAGACACCCTTCTTGCAGAAGTAATGGCCAACAGAAAAGCAGTCTTCCATGACAAGTATTTCAACTCAGCAGTAGCCGCAGGCTCAAAAGGTTGTAGAGTAAGTTTTTCCAACACAAAATTGAGATCCCAAGCAGGAGTAGGAGCTCTACGTGGGGTCTTATATTCTTTGCCCCTCTAAGAAACTGCTTGAACAAAGGATGCGAAAACAAAGGTGGGTCACAATCATAATGAGCTGAAATTGCTGCAGCATGAATCTTAATGGAAGAGAAGGACAAACCTTTGTCCAATAACTCAGTAAGATATTGAAGAGCCACACTCAAATTAGGCTCAGAAATCTCCAAATTCTTTGCTGTACTCCAAAATAAAAATCTCTTCCCTTTGTCTGCGTACACCTTCCTTGTACTAGGTCTTCTAGCTTCCATAATCACATTTAAAACTTGCTGAGGAAGTTGAGACCTGCTGTGCTTCAAGAGAGAATATGCCAGGCTGTTAGATGAAGAGAGTGAAGCTTGACATTGAGCAGATGACCATCCTTCTGAGATAACAGATGAGGAATCAGAGGTAAAGGCCATGGAGGCTTCCTTACCAGACTCCGTAGTAGTGGATACCAGTGTTGCCGAGGCCAATCTGGAGCTATCAAAATCATCCTTGGCCTGTCTTGTCTGACCTTTAATAATACCTTTGGAAGAAGAGGCAGAGGTGGAAAGGCATAGACATGAAGATTTTTCCAACTGAAAGACAGAGCATCCACTTTCCAAGCTGTGTGATGAAACCCCTTTGTGCAATACTTTGGCAGCTGGTGGTTTAGTGGAGAAGCGAACAGATCTATGTCTGGAGTTCCCCATGACACTGTCAATTTCTGAAATACATGAAGATCCAGTTTCCACTCGTGGGGATCCATGATTTGTCTGCTTAACACATCTGCTAGGGAGTTCTGTGCTCCTGGCAGAAACCTTGCCTGAAGAGTTAGTTGCAGGCTTAACGCAGTCTCCCATAAAATCATTGCTTGCCTGCATAGAGGATAAGAATGTGTTCCCCCTTGCTTGTTGATGTACCACATGACAGTTGTGTTGTCTGTTAGAATCAACACCTGCCCTGGAAGAAGTAACTCCTTGAAAGCCATCAATGCAAACTGGACTGCTAACATCTCCTTCAAGTTGATATGTAGATGCTGTAGTCTGGCAGGCCACTTGTCTTGTATCCACTTTCCATTTAGATGAGCTCCCAAGCAGTGTCCGAGGCATCTGTCGTTAAAATCTGACTCGCCTCTGGCCGGGTCACAGAGAGTCCCTTGTTTAGGTGACATTCCTGAGCCCACCACAAGAATTCCTTTTGAAGGCAAGGTATTATTTGAATGACAGTGTCCAAATCCTGGCAGTGCTGTGTCCATACATTTTGAGATACCATTGCAGCTTCCTCATATGCAGTTTGGCATTGGGAAGCACCAGAATACAAGATGCCATGAACCCTAATGCTTGAAGGACTGTCCTTGCAGTCAGCACGGACTGATGAGAAAGTTGATGGAAGTAAAGTGACAGACTCTTTTGTTTGTCCGGGGTTAAAAGGGCCATCTGGGCTGCTGTATTCAGTCTCACACCCAGAAAGCACATGTCTTGAGAGGGTACTAGACTGGACTTTATTTCGTTCACAGAATACCCCAGGCATCTTAGCACTGCTATGACATATTCCAGATGCTGTAGAAGGTCTTCCTTTTCTTGAGCCAGAATCAGGCAGTCGTCCAAGTAAGGATAGATTTGAATGCCTTGAAGCCTGAAGTAAGCTATCACTGGAGCCAGAACCTTTGTGAATACTCTGGGCGCAGTAGATAAGCCAAAGGGCAATGCAGAGAACTGATAATGAAAATCTCCAGTTCGAAACCGCAGATACTTTCTGCAACCTAGCCTTATAGGCACATGAAGGTAAGCTTCCTTGAGATCTAAAGTTACCATCCAGTGATCTTTGCCCAGCAGAGGTAACAGTTGTTGTAACGTCAACATCTTGAACTTGGGAATGTCCAGATAAGTGTTGAGGATAGATAAATCCAAAATTGGTCTCCACGTGTTCCCCTTCTTTGGTACTAGGAACAGGCGAGAATAAAATCCAAGCCCCTTTCTGATACAGGGACTGGCTGAATGGCCCCTATCTGGAGTAACTGAGAAACTTGCTTGTGAGCCTCTTTTCTTTGTGGAGGAGGAACATCTGGCATGCCTTTGAAAGGGGCATTGTGTGGAAATAAAATCTGTAACCGTGATGAATGATATCCAGCACCCATCTGTCTTGAGTGATTAAATCCCAATTTTCTTTGAAAAGAGACAGTCTTCCTCCCAAAGGAGCTGCCAGGACGAGAATCCACTGGCAGCTGAAAAGGCAGGTCATTGGGTCTGCTTACGAAAGGACTGACCCCTGCCCTCACCAGAAGTCTGAGCAGGTGAACTCTCTGATCTAGGCCTAAACGAACCTTGAGCCCTGCCCCTACCACGTCTAGACCTACCCCTAGACTGGGAACCATAAGCAGGATATGTCCACCCCTTAGCAGGCCAATTTCTACTAAACTGGAGGCTGCACCTGCAAAAATCTTTAACAGTCTGCATAGACTTAGCTTTGTCCTCCATTTTCTTTAAAACTGCTTCCACAGGCGGTCCAAACAACACATCAGACTGTAAAGGAGCATCCAAAATCCTGGTCTTAACATGCTCAGCTAAATTCTGATCCTTCAACCAGGCATGTCTGCGAAGAACAGAACTAGTAGCAGCCACCCTCGAGGAGGCCTGAACAGCATCAAAACCACACTGCAAAGAATGCTTACCCACTTGTTCAGACACATGAACCAAATCCAGCAATTCTTTACACTCAATACCTTCCGCCAAAGCATCCACCTTAGATTTCAATTGTGAAAGGAGATAATTCTGATATTTTAGCATATGAAACTGACAATTCAACGCCCTCATGGCCAGAGTGGAAGAAGTATATACTTTCTTACCCCACCTATCCAAAGCCCTTGCCTCTTTATCAGAGGGTACAGGATTATTAACCACAGAAGCTTTAACACCTTTAGGCCCCTGAGAAACAGTTTCTGGGTCCGCCCTAGGACTCTTAAACAAATACTTATGAGCTTCGGGCACCCTATAATACCTATCAGGCTTAACAGGAGCAGGAGGCAAGGAGTCAGGGTTCAGGGAAGCCTCTGCAAAAACATCCTCCACCACATTCAACACAGGAGGAATAGCTAAGGGCCTATGCTGGGGTAAAAACAAGAATTCCCTAAGCCTTTTCCTGGAATCAGAGTAATCCTGGCCTTCCCATTTAAAGTGCTCCCTCATGGAGTGAAGAGTCTCTGAAAATGAAAAATCCTCAGGAGGAGAAGCTGTAGGAGTGGAATCATCCACATCAGAATCAGAATAAGTAGGAAACTCTTGTAAGTCTTCCACAGAAGACTCTGAAGCCTGTGAACACTGTTCAAAACTATCAAACTCCTGTTCCACCCTAGGCCTCTTATCAGGCGGGCGCATAGAACCTCTAATCAGAGTAATCAAATCTCCTGCCATTTTAACCATATGCTTCTTAGGCACAGAGCCCGAAATGCTAGGAGAAGCCCCCACAGAAGCTGAACTTGGCCTACCTCTAAAAGAAGCTTTGGCAACAGAAGGAGAGGCCCTAACCACCTTGGGAAGAGAGGGAAGAACAGTTACCTGAGAAGCCCCCTCAGCCTGGCCTACCTCCTGAGAGGGCACATCCTGTAACAGTAAAGTGTCTGCCTGAGACTCCATAGAGACTCCAGGCAAAACCTCTGGCTCCCCTGAGCCTTCTAAAGAACCGACGTCCGGGACTGCCGGTTCCTCACCCCTAGGCTTCACTGTTTTGTCCTTGCGCTTCTTGGATGAAGCGGCCGGAGCATCCGCCGGCATATTATAATTGCAACGCTTCCCAAACACTAACCTAGCACAATCTAGCCTCCTCTTAATAGTGCGCTTGTTAAATCTAGCACAAGAGCGGCAACCAACAACGTCGTGCTCAGGCCCTAAACAAGGTATACACAATGTATGATAATCCCTATGCGGTATCTGCTTCCCACAAGAAATACAGTTATTCACTTTTTCTGACATCCGGTTAAATACTGAGGCAAGAAAAAACCAAAATGTTCCCCAACGGGGTTACTTAGCCAACTCTGTTCCGGTCTGAAACTCCGGTTTCGGAAAATCTCAGAACGCCAACCTGCACTCGCAAAATTGCTTCTGCATCGGACCATGCGGCAAAAAAGACTGAGGAAATGACGTCGGTCATGCGCATTAGTACCCTGACGTACTGACGTCAGTCTAAGGCGCCATGACCGACGTCAGCCTTATACTCTGGTATTCGGGCCGACTGGGACGCGGACTATACCCAATAGTCAGGACTGCAGCAATGGAAGACGAAGAACATCAGGAAAAAACAAACACTGTAAAGGTAACCAAAAACTGGAAACCTGTAGCCTGCAAGATCAGCACTGAAATAAGATACGTTCAAAATAACGTTCAGGAAGTTTATTAAAACTAACAACGTTTTCGTCGTTACAAATGAACAACTTCTTCAGAAATAAAATAATTGCAACAAGTACTATCAAATTTAAAAGTTCTACTCAATGAGTCATATTTCTGTCAACCAATCACCCTCTGTCATAATGTTTAATTAATTACTAGTTAGAAAAAATAGAAAAAGTAGAAAAAGTATTTCCTGGTGCAAACAATAAGCTGAACTCAGATAGTTGAATAAATATATAAACACATATCCTATAAACAGTCTATAAAAATATAAAAAAAAGATGACCAAAGAATTATTAAAAAGTTAAACAAGAAAGTAGTAAACAAGAAAATTAGAAAGTTATGAATGAACCAACTCAGGTTTTTACTACTTATAAGTAGTCTAATACACTCAGTATCGGAGGTAACTTTTTAGTTTTAACCAACATGAAATGTTACAATTGTTGTTAAGACCTGGATAGGAAAATGCGTTAAATTTTAGTTGCCATTCAAGTTCACAGCATTCAAGTAATAATGATGTAGGACCACTCCTAGTATTATCTAAAATTTGATCAATTGCCACAAAAGAAAAGGAATGGTCAAGTTTGTCACTGGTGTGTTTAGCTAAAGCATTGTCTGTTTTACCTTTAATAATAGCATAAGTATGTTCATATACTCTGTCCTTGAATTTGCGATCTGTTTTTCCGATGTAAAACGCAGGGCAGGAATTACACAAGGCTAAACAGACAATGCTTTTGGAATTACAGTCAAGTCTGTGTTGAATAAAATTTTTTTTTATCAGCAATCTGAAATTAATTTGTAGATTTAACATTTTTACACATTTTACAAACACCACATTGGAAACAACCTTTAGTTTTGTTAGTAAATTTCAGTGTCTTATTTTCCAATAAATTTTTTAAATTGGCACCTCTCTTGCATATAGTAGAAAAATTAGAGCCAATCCTGTCAAATAATACATTATCCTTACTAAGAAGTTGCCAGTTCTTGTGTAAAATAAATTGCATCTGTTCACTGTCTTTATTGAACACCGTAATAAAGTTAGGTTTCTGTAAAAAGGAAGTCTCGGTCTTAAACTCTAAAGGTCGAATACAGGTACCAGTAAAACTAACGGTGCTCATCACCTGATGTTCAACTACTAGACTACGGTCTTGTATACCAACAAGTTTTTTATCATGTGAAACAGCCTTAAAAACACCTGTTGTCCCCTTATTCTGAACTTCTATTACCAGTTCAGAAACTAATTGGTTATTGGTATTTGGAGCACAGCATTAGTCGGAGCCGAAGTAGCAATTCTATGCTCCGAGAAAGTTTTGTAAGTCTTATGATTAGGTGTCTTACCTCTATCACCAGCAGGTAAAGAGGGATCAGAGTGGGGACGTTTCTTGTCCTTCATTGGAGGGGTTCAGACCTCCAACACAGAAAGGGCCTCTAAGAAAGGAGAAGCAAGAAGGCCTTTCAAAATCAATTTATTCTTTTGTTCATTCAGTGTCCGCTGACTGAAGCTTACAGAAAGATTAGGAATCCCCAGACAATAAACGCGGTCATCATGAGAATCGCTATTAGGAAGTTTACTATTGCAAGAGGTGCAATGCTTAAACCCCGAAGATCCTTTTTTCTTAGACTTGTCTATATAAGCGAGGTTGTGTTAACTGTTACACCAAGGTTTATAAACAGTGCGACTGACGGACCAAGGCAGGCACAAACACACTAACAAGTTTAACAAACTATTCAGGAAAGATAGAGGAAAGAAGATACCAACAATGGTATCAAGAGATACCACAAGGGTAAAGGGAGGGCGTACCAGCAATGGTAAGAATTACCCAATGGGTAGAGCTAGGTAAGAGAAAGTTATATACAACTCTAAACGAGCAAAGTAGAAAAGGAGAAAGTATTAGAAACTTTTAGAAAATGACTAGGTAGAGATATGTATCAAAAAAACTACCACTTAGCTTGAGAGCTCGGTGAAACACGGCTATTTGGCTACATGCCAAATGAGATCAGAGATAACAGGGAGAAGGGTATTGTGGGTAGCAGCTTAGCTCAAGAGTTTTTGGTGTACGCGAGCTTGGTATTGGGCAGACACAGTTCCGTGGGGCTCAGAACCTAACCCATCAGTGATGAATGGAAAGAAGATTAACATCAGATTAAACATTTAGAGAGTTATTCTGAATATTCAGAAATTACCCTCAATATCAGTGTAAAGGGAACAGTGCATAAAGAAAAATCCATTCAAAGGGAATAAAGAGAAATGCAAGTATTATCTGTTTTCAAATGAGGCTAACCTATCACTTTGTGGTGTAACACAGAACTGGATCAATACCTGGAAGACCTTCCCATATTAAGTACATTTGCGAGGGTCTGTCCTAGTTCCACTCAGTTTGTCTGCCATTGTGATCTGCTCTGACAAAAAGAAAGGTGCTTGGAGGGTTAAAGAAAGCTGAAGAGCCAACTATGAAGTGTTCACAATTGGCACAAATAGCAGTCAGACCTTTTGTCCCCTAGGTTACCTCTGTACCACATATCACTGTGCTGTTTTGCAAAGATGTCGAATGTGTGCTCTTGTCTGGTCTGAAAGATATACAGGCCTTGCACCATTACCTTCATAGGGACTGCCTTTCAAAGAAACTTTTAAATA